>NW_028249894.1:0-44077 GCF_964263255.1 Lissotriton vulgaris | reverse complement strand
ACTGAGCTACGTCTTGCAATGGTTTTTCATTGTGTACCAGCTAAATAGCAATTCATTTGGTAAAATATAAAGAATGAAAAATAGGTATCAAGAACACAGATGTATTTTCAAAATGGGAACAAAATATAGAGTTTAGAAGCAATAGTTATTTGCACATCTCTGAAATTGTGGTTCCCCATAATAGCATGTGAATTATAGGACATTTTTCAAAGTTAGTTCCTTTTTACACATTGTCTTACATTTGGAAGGCAGAAATGCATAAAAAGTCAATAGGTAATAATTGTTACTCTACAATTCCGTGTTCCCCTTAGTCTCCCGATAAAAATGGTACCTTGTGTGAGTAGCCCTAGTTCCTGCGACATGAAACGGCCGGAAACACAACATGGACATGTCAAATATTTCTAGTGAAAGCAGACCCATTTTTGCAATGTGCCTAGCTGGGGATTTTGGACTTTAGCTTAGCTGGCACATGGGTAAACCTAGAAAATCTGTACATTTATTAACACTAGACACTCAGCAGAATCCAGGATGGTGTGACTTGTGTGACTCTCACCAGGTTCTGTTACCCAGCATGCCTTACAAACCTAAAACTTTGTAATAAAAACATATTTTCCTCCCATTTCTGTGATGAAAAGTTCTGCGTTGATCAGAAATTTCCACACACCCAGCATTACCCAAGGTCTCCTGATAAAAATAGTACCTCAGTTGTGTGGGTAGGCCTAGTGCCCGCAACATGAAACGGCCCAAATGCACATTTTTACTGTGAAAACAGACCCTTTTTTTACTAAGTACCTAGCTGTGGACTTTGAGCCCCAGCTCAGCCGAGCAAACTTATACATTTTTTAAAACTAGACACCCAGGTCCATCCAGGATGGGATGACGTGTGAATTTCACCAGGTTCTCTTACCCAAAATCCCTTGTGCCACTCAAACTTTGTCAAAAACACATTTTCCTCACATTTCTGTGAAGGAAAGTTCTAGAATCTGTGTGGATCCACAAAATATTACCCACCCCGCATCCCCCAAAGTCGTCCGATAAAAATGGTATGCCACTTGTGTGGGTGTACCAAGTGCCCGCAGCAGGAAAGGGCGTAAAACATATTGCAAAATCATTCAAATGACCTATCACAAACAGACATGTTTTTGCAAGGGTGGGCACCTAGGTTTTTGGCCAGAGCTCAATGGCCATCTAGGGAAATCTACCAAACCCCAAAATTTCTGAAATATAGATACCCAGGGGAGTCTAGGGTGGTATGGCTTACATGAATCCCCTAGCATTTTCCTACCCAGTATCCCCTACAAACCTCAAATGTGCCAGGAAAAAATTAAAATTTGCAAAAAGTGCAGAAAAGGTAGGAGAGGTGCACAAAGAGGCAACAGAGGTGCAGAAAGACACAGGGAGTGGACAGAAAAAAGAAAGAGAAGTGCAGAAAGAGGCATGAGAATTGCTGAAAGAAGCAACAGAAGTTTAAAAAGGAGCAAGAGAAGTGCAGAAAGAGGCAAGTTAGGTACGGAAAGAAAACAAGAGAGGTACAGAAGGAGGCAAGTGAAGTGCAGAAAGAAGACAGTGAGATGCAGAAAGAGGAAGAAAGGTACAGAAAGAAGCAAGAGAAATGCAGAAAGAGGCAAGAGAGGCACATAAAGGAGAGAGATTCGTGCACCATTAGTACCAGCTTAACAACCACATTTTGCAATAAGTAACACGTGACTATTCCAGCTTTGCATAGGGCCTTCCACCACGCTGTAACACATGACGCTGCATTTTTTGGAAGATTTGAGCCGTTTGAGCTAGAAACAAGGCTTTTTTTGTTCAAACCTGTAGATAAGGCTGCAGATTATGGAATACTTGGCAAATGTGGAAAATGTTTAATTGTGTGAAAATTGGTGCAGCCGAATAGTCACATAATTCCAGTGGTGCTGCTCATACCTCTGACTAGGTCCAAAAGTGCTCCTCAGTGGTTCCGTCTTTTATTGTGTCTCATTGAATTTATAGTTTAGCTTCTATGTAAAGGAGGAAGAGTAAACCTGAGGTAACCACTCCACAACACAGACTACAATAACACATTATTACTCTCCAAAACACATAATCCCACTCCATATAATTCTTGTACACTAAATAAATCATACATTCTATTCACATCATTTCACTGCACAATATACCACATAATTCCACTACACGCAACGTACATCCGCTCTACACCAAAAAACATTAGTAAAAAAACATTTACATTTATAACACCAATAGCTCTAACTCTCGCAAATGCAAAACCTATTACATTGCAAATGCTTCTTTAACTAATAGTCATGTTTGCATAGTAGTGGAGAAAGGGTGCTGGGCCTATAACCAGTGCTCAGGAATTCCACTGCGTAGAACTTTACAGGAGGTACCAGGAAGGCTTCTTAGCCACCAAAGTCCCTCAGGAGTAAAGTGAACTTCATCACCCATCCCGTAGTCTGCCAGGAGGTGCGTTTGCAGAGTGGTGGAGAAAGGGGGCATGGCCTCCGAAGACGTTTTAGCAATCCCACTGTGTCGGACTTACTGGGTGATCAGTTTATGGAGACTTTCAAGGCCTTGACAATCTCCATTAATTGATCAGTCAGGACAGCCTCGTGATGTTGAATGCATGTCTGCAGCTGAATGGCTTTTCTTTCGATGCAACCTCATATATGTGTGAGGTCCAAGGGTTCCAAAATTGACGTTGGCAACTTTATAAACCAAAGTGCCTAACCGAAGAAAACACAAAACTTGTAAGGAAATTCTTTCCCTTTTATTATTTAGTAATACGGATGGAAAATGAAAACGCACTTAAATAGCGAGCCTAAGAAAAGGAAAATAAAGTAGGTTGTTTTCAAGGGGACGATAATTGTACTGAGCTAAAAGTTATTATATCAACTTTCCACAGACACACTGGCTATAAATTAAAAATGAACAACAAAAGACTCTCATTACACCAATAACAGTGCAAACACCGCAATTATTATAAAGGGAAAACAACTAGTGGACTACAAGTACCACAATGCCTGAACCAATATAAGGCATGTGAGCACCGGATGTGAGCACAGGATGTTGAAAAATATCATATCCAGCCACCGTGAAAAAGACCGAAGGGTTAAAAAGCATAGGTGACATGCTGGTCATGGTTGCTAAATAAAAGCTGTGAATTGGAAGCCCCCTGGGAGTGCAGCAGTGTACTTTGTACCCTTTGTTTGCTGAGATTAGCGGGGATAATGGTCACATCCCTATGTATGCACCAGCAGTGAGAACTCGCCGCTTCGTGATCATTTTGTTGGAGAATAAATATATATATATATATATATATATGTATATATATATTTTTTTTTTTTCACTGAAAAAAACATAGGTTTCACACCAGTTATAACTATAACGTGGGAATTTCAATGGTTTTATGTCAGTAAAATGTCCACCTTACTATAACTGGTGTGAAACCTATGGTTTTTTCTGTGAATTTAATAGGTTTTTTAAATGCTAATTCCTAACTATAACTGGTGTGAAACCTCTGGTTTTTTCTGTGAATTTCAAAGGTTTTTTAATAGCAAATCTCTATAGGTATGAATTGTAATATTTTTTATAACGAATTTTATATTGTATAATTATGTAATATTATTATTTTTTTTTTTGCCCTGGAGAGCTCCCGGGGCGTGTACCGATATGCTCACCGGTAAGCGCAGTGCTTCGGCGCGCCCCGAGGCGCGTACCGGTGAGCGTCCCGTTAGCACTATTCCCGCAAATGAAAACAACATCGTGATGTATCGCGTAGCCGCGTGAAGCACCCGAGCGCATATGATTGCCCGGGGCGCGACTACGGGCACGCATTGGGGCGCGTAGCGTGAGCGCGTTGGGTCATGTGACCTGAAAATAACACTTTTGATTGGTTCAGAACACTTTTAGTTTCCAAATAATGAGAAAGCCCAGGTCATGAGACCTGAAATTATCACTTTTGATTGGTTCACAACAGTTTTGTTTTCCAAATGATGAAAGACCCCACCTTTTTTCCTCATTTTCACTTTGTTGTTTGAGTGAAGAAGACCTGCATTCATTCTGAGAGAAATGGCTTCACTAGTAGCAGCTGCAAGTGCATCTGCACCACCACCACAAGGACCACCACAAGACCACATTGGTGGTCATGAAGAAGAGGAGGACGAAGAGGAGCAGGAGGAAAGGCAATATCTGCCTGAGGACAATCCCCCATACAGACCCAAGGAACATTTTATTTGGGAGTTTTTCAAGATGCCAAGGGGTGCCAAGAAAGTGAATGCAGCTAAGGTGACTTGCCTCATCTGTCACCAAGAACTGTCAAGAGGGAACCCAAACAAAAAATATTCTTTTGGGAACCACACTATTATTAGGCATATGCAGAGGAAGCACCCGAACAATAATTCGAGAGCAGAGGTCATGGAACTGACTCCATCGGGTGCAGAGGCTAGGGAGATGGTCCCTAATGTCCAAACTGAGTTTGCAAAATTTAAATTTGTTTGCATATATTGCAACAAAACAATATCATATGGTGAGCAGAGCATAACTTTACTCAATCGAGCTGCAGACAACCATCACTGCAGCAAGCAACTTTAATTTTTTTCTATTTTTTTTTTGCTCCAGTTGAGCTATTTGCAATTCCCTGTGTTTTGTTTGACCCCATAAAAACTACAAAAAAATATAAAATTGTTCAGAAAATCCCCCCCAAAAAAAAAATGTTCAAAAAAACAATACAAAAATATAAAACAACAAAAAGAATAATAAAACCAGTTCTTTTCAGAACTACCTCCAATTTATATAAAAATGCTACATTTTTAAAAATCTGTCTTTCTTTTTTTCCCCATGGTACGCTCCCCGGTGCGCGTACCGGGCGCTCACCCCGCGCAAATCGAAAAAAAAAAAATGTTTCGCCCTGCGGGGCCCTTTTATGGCCCCCACATCAAACCTAGGGGATCAGGGGGGGTCTACTCTGCCCCCTTATGGTCATTTCCCCCTTTGTTTTTGCCTCCTCTTGTGTCTCGATCTTACCGAGACACAAGATGGTGGCCGCTCCGGACTGTTTCGAATGTTTACAGACACCCGAGAACCAATCAGCTTTCCGCGCGCAAGTCGCGTAGCGTGCCTGGAGCGCTCCCCGATGCGCGTACCGGGGTGCGGCCATAGATATACATATTTTTTTAACCTAAATTACTCAAAGTCACTGGAGCACATATCTTGAGACATAGCAAAGGCACATCGGGCTACCAGTCCCTACAATTTTGCCAAGTTTGGTGGAAATCCATTCAGCCATTCGGGCTAAAAGTGAGTTCGACCGCCCTATGGAAATTAACATGGGGAAGACACATTTCGGCACCCCCCTTTTATCTCGGCCCTCGCTTGACAAATCCCCCCCAAACTTTCTGGGAAGGACCGGGGCGCCGCGAGGCAAATTTGAGGAAATTTTCAGGCAGATTCCTACACAGGCGCCAAAGTTATTCACAATAGAATGTTGAGATTTTGCACTGAAAATAATCCTAACTATAACTACCTAGGTAATATATATACATATATATATTCACTGAAAAAACCATATATAGTTAGAGATTAGCATTTTCAAAACCTTATTTTACTCGCACAAAACCATTGAAATTCGCATATATAGTTAGGGCACCCGTAATCCACTGCTGATGATGTCACATATTACATCATTCATGACATGCTCAGTGACATCACTGATGACATCACTGATGACAACATCCAGTGACTGTAAGTTTCTGTAAAGTTAAAATATGTCTTACATATTGAAGAATGAGTGGATGTATAAGTGTCTGGATTAAGGATTTAGTAGGTGCATGACTGACTGTATGAGTGAGTGATTAAATGTGTCTCACTGAGTGAATGGGTTAGTGACTAAACTGTCTTAATTTGTGCATCATTATGTCTGTTGTTCTGTAAACTGCTGCATGTGTTGATCAGTAGCTATATGAGTAACTATATGGGTTATTGATTGGTTGCCCAAGTATTTGTATGGGATACTGAGTGTGTGTGGGTGGCTGGGAGGTGTATGACTCTGTGCATAGATGTGTGAGCAGTTGATTCACTAGATGTATGGGTTCAAAAGTGCATGTGGAAACAGCTGTATGGGCGGTTGACTGTGTGCATGAGTGTATTGGTGAGTGAATGGATATCTCAGTGCTACATGTCAAAGTAAGTACATATGTAAAACACAGTACATGTGAGAGTTGACATATATAAATAACTGTGCATAAGAGCCAGTGAATGTGTGAGCGGCTGTATGGATCATTGTGAACTTGTATCAGGGATTGTATAAGAGAGTAAATATGTGTTAGTATATGTTTGAATAAGTAAGGTGTGTATAACTGTATAGTTGAGGAAATGGAGGTGTGATTGATTCTTTGCATGACTGACTAGGTGTGTGAGTAACTCCATGGATGAGTGACAGTCTGTGAGTGTCTGTTTACACTGAGTGTATCTAAGGTTATATTAGAGTCTGAAGAGGTTCATCGTATTATCACATGAATGATGTCATCAGTGATGTGCTCAGTAATGTCAAATGAGATGTCAAATGAGATGTCATCAGTGATGTCATTTGAGATGTCTTCAGTGATGTCATCAGTGATGTCATCAGTGATGTCACTGAGCATGTCATGAATGATGTAATATGTGACATCATCAGCAGTGGATTGCGGGTGCGCGATAGATAGTTAATGCATCTAACTATATATGCGAATTTCAATGGTTTTGTGCGAGTAAAATAAGGTTTTGAAAATGCTAATCCCTAACTATATATGGTCTATAACCTATGGTTTTTTCAGTGAATTTTCAAGGTTTTGTAAATGCTCATTCCTAACTATATATGGTCTATAACCTATGGTTTTTTCAGTGAATTTCAATGGTTTTTTAATAGCAAATATCAAAAGCTGTCAAATGTCAAGTACGTGATAGGTAAAAACATTTTCGTGTTTATGCACGCTGATGTGCTTTGAACGCTGCCCCCCCTCCCCCCCCACTTTTCTCTTAGGAGTACTCTCTCTTTGCAGATAGTGAAGGGTAGTTAACGCAGGCCTTTGCCCCCGTTGTAATCCGTCGTGCCTGCTTCTCTCTCTATTTGATTGATTGTTATCCAAGCATTTACTGTTTTAGAATTGGTTCTCTTTGGTTCATTCTCTATTTACAAACAAGCACAGAGTTGCAATACTCTGTTTAGTCTTTGCAGATAGTGAAAAATGGTTTCGAAAAACAAAAGGAATCGAGCAAAATCAGTAAGCCACTAATGGGATCTCTTTTTGACCTCGCTAAAATAGAAACATTAAGAACAACCCCTCATGAGAAATACGAAACTAGTGAGATGAACTGAGCTCCACACCATGATGGCTGCAAGACAGCTCGGCTCCACCACCCACCCCACCCAAAATAACGACAAACCCTATGCAAATATTATAAATATATACAACACACCAGCAAAGTAACAGGGTAAAACATTTTATTAAATAACTATTTACATAACTATTTTATAATTTTTGTTGCCCGATCCAGCTAGCTCAATCGATCGAGCATGAGACTCATGCAATCTGATCTCCTTGGCCTCAGTCAAGCATTAATAGTAAGATTTTCATACATGAGTGTACTTTTTGCCTTTTGGTGAATCTTCCATTCTGAACATTTTTCAACAATCCGTTTGACCTGAAACAATTACACAAATAAAACATTTGTGAGTTTTAAATTTCCGGAGAAATATAATTCACCAATAGCTTTCTCTGTAGATCTTTTTCCATTAACAATCCCAGCTCCATCACCCGCCCAGGATATCACTACTGTTAGTTGTCATTGTTGCTTCTGTTTTAATAAAAAAATTTTAAGGTGTTTACTGTTTTTGTTACGATGTATATATTTATAAGTTATTAAAGTGTTATAATATTTTATCGATTATTGCTCTTTGAGATATTCCCTGTCTACAAACAGAGAAGAATAGGAATATTCTGTCTCCCTTTGCAGATAGTGAAGGATAGGTAATGCGGACTTTTGTCCCCCGTTGTAATCCGTCATGCCTGTTTTTCTCCCCACTGATTGATTGATTGGCTGGACATTTATTGTTCAAGGAATAGTTCTTTCAAGGTATTCTCTGTTTACAAATAACGTGGAATAGAAATATTCTGTCTAGTCTTTGCAAGTAGTGAAGGGTGGGTAATGCGGACCTTTGTCCCCCGTTGTAATCTGTCATGTCCATCTACTCCCCACTGATTGAGAAACTAGTTCCACCCGGACCATTTATTAGAGGTACATCATCTGGCTCAACCGGAGAGTACCCCTAATAAAGAAGACATATGTAAAATACGAAGTAATCACTGTATCCTGTTAAACAGAAACTTTAGCATGAAACACGCTTGAAAAGGAAGGGAAAGAAATCGAACAAAATCAGTAGGCCACTGATGAGTTTTTGACTTCGCTAGAAATAAGAAACATGGAAGTGGTGAAAGAAGCCAAGCTTGACGTTACGGCAGCCACGAGGTAGCTAGGCTCAGCCACCCCCCCACGCTAACATGAAATAGATACAAATCAGCAGATACCTACCCCCATTCCGGAAACTCCCGAAGTGCAACACGGCCACGGTTACGCCCATCCAGAAGATGAGGCCTCGACACGTGCAGGGCGGGGCCCAGCTAACCGCCATCAGCCGTGGGGTGGATGGCCCGAAATGTACTGGTCTCCGATTCCCTTCTTCTGCCGCCTTGCAGGCCGCGGGGGGGGGATGTCTTGCCTCTGCCTCTGACCCCCCCCCCTCTTATCACCTGGTCCGGACATCACGGATATCAACGCCAGATGTCGGCGTGGGGTGTGCTGGGAGGGAGAGGCGGCGCGAACGAGCCTCTCCCACCCCCCCAGGTGGGGGCCCCTCAGCTGCACCCCCAACGCTCCACTCACCCAACAAAAGGGTCGTCGCATAAGGTGGACCAGGAGAGGAGCCGAGGCCGACGGTATCTTCTTCTTTTTTCAATTATGGCTGGGACAACACTGGGGGGGGATGTCTTGCACATGCCACCGACCCCCCCCCACTGGGCCAGGAGAGGAGCCGACGCCGACGGGATCCCTCTTCTTTCTTCAATAATGGCTGCGACAACACTGGGGGGGATGTCTTGCACATGCCACCGACCCCCCCCTCCCCTCATATCTCCTGGTCTGGCCCCGGCATGGTATGAGCTCCCCGTTCGGTCCTGAAGCGGCGCCCTGCAGGCCACGGGGGGGGGATGTCTTGCCTCTGCCTCCGACCCCCCCCCTCTTATCGCCTGGTCCGGACATCACGGATATCAACGCCAGGTGTCGGCATGGGGTGCGCTGGGAGGGAGAGGCGGCGCGAACGAGCCTCTCCCACACCCCCAGGTGGGGGCCCCTCAGCTGCACCCCCAACGCTCCACTCACCCGACAAGGGTTCCTCCACTCTTGCGATGCAGCGGCGCTGCACTCACCCGACAAAAGGTCTCGTCCACTCTTGCGAGGCAATGATGCTCCGCTCACCCAGCGGGGGTCTCGTCCACTGTTGCGGTGCAACGGCGCTTCTGACTTCAACTAGAAAATGAGTCCTGCGTCCAGAAACGTTCTCCTCAACTTTGAAGATTCTATAAGAGCCACGGGGGCCCCCGACCCCCGCAGACACCCCCGATGGGGAATGACTGCCTTGATCACCCAAGGAAAGACCACGACGTAGCCGCGGGACGTCTGCGCGCTCATGCCGGCGCCGGCCTCAGTCTTGAAATGACCAAAATCCTGCAAGACTACCAACTTGATCAGTTCCGGTGGGACACCAGTATGACCCGGTAGGAGAGATTGTTGCCTCCCACCCCACTTTGACTGATGGTTCATGTCGGCAGTCCCCTCTGCTACCCTTCAACGAAAACTTTTGGACTGCCGAAAGAGGTCCCGGTCCAACCACGAGTTGGTGGAGACATTTTGACTATACTTGGACCTTCCTGACCTCACCCAAAATGGCGCCAGTACAAATGAAACTCTCAACTCCTTGTTGTGCCCCGATTGCTCAGCCTTGATATCATGAGATATGTATGCAGTTTTTAGCACATGAATTGATATGGGATAAGACTGATTATATGTTCGGACAATGAATTGATCCAGGATGGGTATTGATTATACGTTCGAACAATGAATTGACATGGGACGGGTACTGATTACACGATCGAACAATGAATTGATATTAAGTTCTAATGCATCATTGATTACTGTATTTATTATTGAAGGTTCGAATTGTTGACACTTTTGGTACTTGCTCACAATGAATTATCGATATGATTTTGTTGCACTTGTCACACTTTTTACTATGAAATCAACGACCACTGACTCTCTGTTATGTTTTCCACAAATAAATACCCCCCCCCCCCATTTACAGTTCCAGCCTGCTCCGTGGCCGGCCCATGGGGTTGTAGGCCCGTATTTGGGCACCAACATTTTTATTAAAGGTTTTTGAAAAAGCAAACGTAGTTGTAACGCGTAGATTGGTAAGTTTCGAATAAATGGCCACTGTTTCCGATTTAAAAAAAAAAAAAAAAAGCAGGTGAAATGAAGCAGCTCAATTAGTTAAGGGTTAAAAAGTATAGTACGCAGAAAAATCGAAAATATGAATGGTCCAGATTTGTTGTATGTGTTTTTCATTTTTATACAGCATAAAGCAATCGATAAAGATCCTGGTATTTAGCCTCTACTTTATATGCTACCTGTATCAGGAAAGTTGTTTTAAATGCCCCTAAGCCACCCCGAAGGAATGTCACCTGGCCCCCCTAGTACGAACGAAAACGACCCCGTACCACTGTAGGTTATCTCTCTTCCTCAAAAATGACAAAAAATACTTTCTAGGACGTTTTGGACATTGATGATTTTCATATGATCTATTTATTAAAGTAATACTCATCTCTCCGCATGAAATTAATTTTCCACATGCTACACAAGTCAATCTCATCTGCCCAAAGTTCTTTTGCAGATTTGGGACCGTTTCCCTTGCCTCTGACTCACTTATTGCTAAGTCATTGGTGGATGTTTTTGCCGGTCGGGGGTTATCCACCAAATCTTGAAGTTGTGCTTTAGAATAATTAAGAGGGTGCCACCTCTCCATGTGCCGATGCATGGTATGATTACCATAGCTATATTTTTTTCGGTCCCTCTCGAGAGGTTTTTTTTTGCAGATGAGGCAGGTAACGAACCTAGCTTTAACTTTCTTCTCATGAGAAGGAAAAGAAAAAAATTGCCAGATAAAATTCACTTTCACATGGGACGTTCTTGGCATTTCTTTCAGAAACTTTTACATCACTGTGTTATTTCTTTGTCTATCCTGGTTAAAGCAATGTCATGTAAATAGTTGTTTAAAAAGTATTTTTTTAACGTGTTTACTTTGTTGGAGAGTTGTATATATTTATAAGTTATTAAAGTGTTATAATCCTACTACTTTGTTGAAGTGCTATATATTTTTAATGTGACACATAATTGTGAAGACTTTGAAGTACAAAAAGGCATCCCTGGAATCTTCCGCTTCAGGCTCGGTCCCACACACCCTTACAGTGAGAATCCCCTCCCCAATCACAATACAGGATCGTTATCAGATAGTAGGAATGCGTGTGGTGTGATGGATCTCATGAGGTGGGGGCCTTGATTACTGTAACTCCTTTGAACAGGGGTTATTCTTTACAGTTGGGGCCATATACTACATCCGCAGGGCTAGGTGATAGCCTGGGACCGGCCTGGACAATCAGACACAGAGGAAGAGGAGTGTCAGAGGGTGCGGTAGTGAATAGGGTGAAAGGGAGGTGTCGGGCGGGCACAGGGTGTGATACTCAGGGAAGAGCAGCGCAGATGGGGGGAGGTTTATGGCCCATGCATGAGAGAGAGAGCAGGGGTGACCAGTGCGTGGGGGAGATGCTTGCGAGGGTGGGGAGCCATGCTGAGGATCGGCGGCGTGCAGAGAAGGGGTCTGGTCAAGGCATCTAAAATGGCTGCTGTGCACGACAAAAGTGTGGCATTGGAAAAAAAGCAAGATGGCGCAGACAATGTTTATCAATACGAATTAATTTATAACAATTATTTTTAACAATACATTTACTCGCAGTGTCCAAATGGCGGTCAACACTTCCTGATTTCCTTCGAATCGAACGTTAACAGAAGTCAAGCGGCAAAAAAAAAAAAAAACGCTCACGCGCAGCCGCTGGAAGACAAGTATCAACATATATGAGCCTCCTCAACCACCCTCAGAAAACGTAGGGGGTCAGGATACGTCTCCCATACCCCCTTATACCCATTTCTCACTTTGCTTTTCCTCCATCTTGTAATTTAATTAAATCGAAACACAAAATGGCAAAATTCCCGTTTCGCTATCAGTTTGCGACCCGGTTCGCGAACCGAGAAGCGCTTCTACCGCGAAAAATCAATTTTTTTTTATTTGCCCCACGGAACCCTTTAATAACCCCAACATCATTCCTAGGGGGTCAAGAGGAGTCTACCTTGCCCCCTTTCATTAAATTCCCCCTTCGTTTTTCTCCTCCTCTTGTCTCTCGATCCTACCGAGAGACAAGATGGCGGCCGCACCGGACTGTTTAGAATGTTGACAGACACCCGAGAGCCAATCAGCTTCGCTTCGCAAAGCTCCGTTACGCGAAAAGTACGCGATCTGGAGCGCTATCCGGGACGCTGTCACAGATATATCTGTTTTTTTAAACGTTAATTTCTCAAAATCCACTGGAGCACTCGCACATATATTGAGACCCAGCAAAGGCACATCGGGCTAACAGTCCCTACAATTTTGCAAAGTTTTGTGTAAATCCATTCAGCCGTTCGAGCTAAAAGTGAGGCCAAACGCCCTATGGAAAAATGAATGGGAAAAACGCGTTTTGGGGCCCCCCTTTTTTCTCGGCCCCCCCTTGACGGAACCCCCCAAATTTTCAGGGGCTGCTCAGAAACAAAATGTGCCATTTTCCTGAACATTTCAGCCGATTCCGTCCACAAACGCCAAAGTTATTAGACATAGAATTTTCAAAAGTTCCATAGAGAAAAAATCCTAACTATATATACCTACTGGCGACCGCCAGTAGGTAATATACATATATATATATATATATATATATATATATATATATATATATATATATATATATATATATATATATATATATATATATATATATATATATATATATATATATATATATATATATATATATATATATATATATATATATATATATAAAGTTTCACAAGTGCCCACGCAGGAAGCACTCCCTGTGAGCAAACTCCACATTGGGGAAGAGACCCACGCTCCCAGCATCAGCAGAGCCTGACGCGTTTCAGGATGTCTCCCTTTCTCAAAGGCTTTTCTGCAATTGAAAGACTGCCAGTTACACGAACAACAGCGTATATCCCTTCTTTATTTCCATGGCACAATTCTACTCAGGTGAGTCATTACCACGCTGCATTCTGGGGCTGATAGTTCGTCTTAATGAAACCCAAGTGGGGTACCAGCAGTCCATTCAATTCAATAATATAAAATCATAGGGGCGCAGGCAAAGTTCATCCCCGTTCAAATTTCTTGCCCAACAGACCTTCTCCGCCAATGCAACGCACCAGCAGCGGGACCGCTGACTTCTGCGGCGGTGCTTCCCTCGACCGGGTCTGGCCGATACAAATAAAGTTTCACAAGTGCCCACGCAGGAAGCACTCCCTGTGAGCAAACTCCACATTGGGGAAGAGACCCACGCTCCCAGCATCAGCAGAGCCTGACGCGTTTCAGGATGTCTCCCTTTCTCAAAGGCTTTTCTGCAATTGAAAGACTGCCAGTTACACGAACAACAGCGTATATCCCTTCTTTATTTCCATGGCACAATTCTACTCAGGTGAGTCATTACCACGCTGCATTCTGGGGCTGATAGTTCGTCTTAATGAAACCCAAGTGGGGTACCAGCAGTCCATTCAATTCAATAATATAAAATCATAGGGGCGCAGGCAAAGTTCATCCCCGTTCAAATTTCTTGCCCAACAGACCTTCTCCGCCAATGCAACGCACCAGCAGCGGGACCGCTGACTTCTGCGGCGGTGCTTCCCTCGACCGGGTCTGGCCGATACAAATAAAGTTTCACAAGTGCCCACGCAGGAAGCACTCCCTGTGAGCAAACTCCACATTGGGGAAGAGACCCACGCTCCCAGCATCAGCAGAGCCTGACGCGTTTCAGGATGTCTCCCTTTCTCAAAGGCTTTTCTGCAATTGAAAGACTGCCAGTTACACGAACAACAGCGTATATCCCTTCTTTATTTCCATGGCACAATTCTACTCAGGTGAGTCATTACCACGCTGCATTCTGGGGCTGATAGTTCGTCTTAATGAAACCCAAGTGGGGTACCAGCAGTCCATTCAATTCAATAATATAAAATCATAGGGGCGCAGGCAAAGTTCATCCCCGTTCAAATTTCTTGCCCAACAGACCTTCTCCGCCAATGCAACGCACCAGCAGCGGGACCGCTGACTTCTGCGGCGGTGCTTCCCTCGACCGGGTCTGGCCGATACAAATAAAGTTTCACAAGTGCCCACGCAGGAAGCACTCCCTGTGAGCAAACTCCACATTGGGGAAGAGACCCACGCTCCCAGCATCAGCAGAGCCTGACGCGTTTCAGGATGTCTCCCTTTCTCAAAGGCTTTTCTGCAATTGAAAGACTGCCAGTTACACGAACAACAGCGTATATCCCTTCTTTATTTCCATGGCACAATTCTACTCAGGTGAGTCATTACCACGCTGCATTCTGGGGCTGATAGTTCGTCTTAATGAAACCCAAGTGGGGTAAGAAATTTGAACGGGGATGAACTTTGCCTGCGCCCCTATGATTTTATATTATTGAATTGAATGGACTGCTGGTACCCCACTTGGGTTTCATTAAGACGAACTATCAGCCCCAGAATGCAGCGTGGTAATGACTCACCTGAGTAGAATTGTGCCATGGAAATAAAGAAGGGATATACGCTGTTGTTCGTGTAACTGGCAGTCTTTCAATTGCAGAAAAGCCTTTGAGAAAGGGAGACATCCTGAAACGCGTCAGGCTCTGCTGATGCTGGGAGCGTGGGTCTCTTCCCCAATGTGGAGTTTGCTCACAGGGAGTGCTTCCTGCGTGGGCACTTGTGAAACTTTATTTGTATCGGCCAGACCCGGTCGAGGGAAGCACCGCCGCAGAAGTCAGCGGTCCCGCTGCTGGTGCGTTGCATTGGCGGAGAAGGTCTGTTGGGCAAGAAATTTGAACGGGGATGAACTTTGCCTGCGCCCCTATGATTTTATATTATTGAATTGAATGGACTGCTGGTACCCCACTTGGGTTTCATTAAGACGAACTATCAGCCCCAGAATGCAGCGTGGTAATGACTCACCTGAGTAGAATTGTGCCATGGAAATAAAGAAGGGATATACGCTGTTGTTCGTGTAACTGGCAGTCTTTCAATTGCAGAAAAGCCTTTGAGAAAGGGAGACATCCTGAAACGCGTCAGGCTCTGCTGATGCTGGGAGCGTGGGTCTCTTCCCCAATGTGGAGTTTGCTCACAGGGAGTGCTTCCTGCGTGGGCACTTGTGAAACTTTATATATATATATATATATATATATATATATATATATATATATATATATATATATATATATATATATATATATCTCTCTCTGCCAATCCACTCCGCAAGCAGGATGCAGGCGCTCTCTCCTCACGAAAAGAAACATGGAGCACAGACCCAAAATAGGTGAGAAAATTTGTCGGTTTATTGAGCTGTTACTCAGTCGGCCATTACGCGTTTCGGTACAGACGTACCTTGATCACATGTATATATATATGATATCTGCATCATTTGGAAAGGTACACAGGAGGAAGCTCTTTCATTTGTATCTGATTGCAACACCAATTCTCTCAATTTGAAATTCACCGCCAATGTAAGTGTCAATGAGACAGAATTCCTTGATGTGCATCTATTCATTAAAGACAACAAACTTGAGACCAAACTGCATCGCAAGAGCACTGCAGGCAATGCTATCTTACATGCGCGCAGCTCTCATCCAGCACATACCATTCGCAGCATTCCTTATGGTGAATTCATTAGAATTCATAGAATCTGCAGTGATCAAGATTCTTTAACCACATGCCTTGAGGAATCTAGACAGCGCTTCATAAAAAGAGGCTATTCCAGAACCATTCTTGATCAGGCTTTAGTTAAAGCCTTATCAGTGGATCGAGTTTCACTTCTCACACCTAGCGACTCCACCACTGCTAGCACTAACAACACACGGGATACCACTCATTGTACAGTCAGATTGATCACTACTTTTAGCTCACAAGAGCGTAAGATTAGGCGCATCATTGGCACTGAATGGCCTATTATTCTGACTGACTCTATCCTTGGCCCAATGTTATCTGAAACACCCACATTCACATTCAGACGTGCGCCCTCCATGCGTGATGCTCTGGATAGAGCAGCACCTGAAAACCCACCTAAAATCAGCAAAACTAACAAAATGGGCTTTTTCAAATGCACATCTTGTCGTGGCTGTAATTTTGCCACCAACACCACTCATTATGTCACTGCGTTCAGCGATGTACTCATCCCGATTAAAGAAAATCTAACATGCAGATATGAGTTTGTTGTTTACAAGCTCAAATGTACATGCAACCTGGAGTACATAGGTAGCACTAGGCTGCCTGTTCACCAAACAATACTCCAACATATTAGAGCTATTGTAAACAGTGACAGTAATTACCCTGTGGCCAGACATTTTGAGGCAATTCATGACAAAAAACTGAAAGACCTGCAATATACTGTTCTATGTTCGGTACCTCAACCGAGCCGCGGCGGTGACCGCGAAAAACTACTGAGACAACGTGAATCCCAGCTTATCATGTCACTCGACACCAAGGCCCCAAATGGTTTAAATCTGACGGAAGATTTGAAAAGTTTCCTCTGATTTTGTCTGTATTTGGTTTTGGTCTTGGTTCCTGTCTGCCTCTTTCTTACACTGGGACTGCATTGATTTTTCCATTTATTCTTGTTCGAGAAACTGCGGCACCTAGTGGTCTTGGCCTACTATTGCTTATCTGCTCTGATGCTTTCAGCATCTGATCTATGGAATTTTCCTTCCAAGCATCGGTGTTATTTTAACCCTTGCTTTTTCCAGTACCAATTTTCCCTTGCCTTTCTCTGGACTTCTTTTTACTATTTTCACACATTTTTCGGTTGGGCCTTTTGTTTTCATTTCTTCTTTCACATCTACCTTACGGTTATTTTTTATACAAATGTATTTTGTGTTTAGCACTTCTTTTGCATTACATGACTCGTATTATTGTTGTTTCTTCTAGCTGATGTGGCAGCCCTTTAATTTGTAACAGTGATGTGGTTATTTTCATTCAGGCACTATGTCTTGATGTATCTGACACGTGTTGTTCATTTTATGTTGCTGGCGCGTATCTGCTCCTTCTGGTTTTTTTCGGCACACAACACAGATTCTGGCACTATGCCATTATACTTTCAGTTTGCTTGTTTCTGTGCTATTACTCCAGCATTTGACTAATAAAAAGTCTGTTTTTTGAGCTATTTTTGCCAATGTCATTGTTTACATGTTTTCAAACTGCAACGTGTCAGATCTTTGTATTTACACCTATTACCACAAATTGCTATTAGTTGTTCATTTTGCCACTATCATCTTAGTGATACCTAGCAATGATTAATGCCTTATCATCTAATTTTTCATGTTCGAATTTCACTGCTCATGTCGCTGTAGTTTTAAAAACATTTTTTGCACTGTTCTTCTATTTTTCTTGTCTGGGCGTGTTCCCCCAATTAAACCCCTCCCTGTGTTGTGTATATATACTTTCATTTTTTCCTGAGTGCTTGTATGTGAACAAGCTCCCTTGCGGAGCGAAACGCGTCATTGTGTAATAAAACGTTTTTCCTGCATACTCACTGGAGGTGGATCGTTTGTGAGCCTCTCTGACTGTTTGATGTGGCGTTCTGAGGTCTGCACCCTGCCGTAGCCTGTCATCCATTGACCGGTTGGGAATTCTTATATATATATATATATATATATATATATATATATATATATATATATATATATATATATATATATATATATATATATATATATATATATATATATATATATATATATATATATATATATATATATATATATATGTATATATATATATATATATACATACATATATATATATATTTCACACAAGAAAAATTATTCCAGCACTCCGTTAGTTATAAGTATTGAGATTTATTTCAGTGCAAGTACAAGCCTACGCGTTTCGAACCTGATGGTTCCTTCTCACGGCGGCATAAACAATTGTCCTACTTCACTTTCAGTATTTAAGTGATTGTAGTTACTTAGTGCATTATGGGATACGTAGTTGTTTGTGGGGTTCCCATTTACATTTCAAATATGGTAAATTATACATTTGTTTTATGTTTATAATATTCAAACAAAAACATGTTGTATGTCTCAATTATGGCTGAGTGCCTTAATTGTGATTAAAGTCCCAAAATTTGCACTTTTGGCAGCCTGGCAGTGTTCGAAGTCTGCACCTTTTGTGAACAAGCAAACATGTTCCAATTTACAAAAATTGATTAATGTTTTTTACTATCATGTGTGCAGAAGTCTTTCTTTTTGTTTGAATATTATAAACATAAAACAAATGTATAATTTACCATATTTGAAATGTAAATGGGAACCCCACAAACAACTACGTATCCCATAATGCACTAAGTAACTACAATCACTTAAATACTGAAAGTGAAGTAGGACAATTGTTTATGCCGCCGTGAGAAGGAACCATCAGGTTCGAAACGCGTAGGCTTGTACTTGCACTGAAATAAATCTCAATACTTATAACTAACGGAGTGCTGGAATAATTTTTCTTGTGTGAAATACAAACACGGAGCCCTGTCCTGGCTTCGACTCCAGCACCAACCTGCCAAGCGCTCCCTCTGCGACAGGACAATTTGTGTTGAGAGAGAATATATATATATATATATATATATATATATATATATATATATATATATATATATATATATATATATATATATATATATATATATATATATATATATATATATATATATATTAAGGTTCACAGTTTGCCCAAGATGCAGGGTGCACTCACAGACAGCGCGTTCAAGTTCTGCCGCTGGTGTGTCAATCAGTGCTGCGGAACTGCTTTGCATAGAACTTGAACGGAGAAGAATCACGCAGAAGCAGTTGTGATTATATTTTATTTTTGATGTCATTGTAGGTAGCCCACTTGGGTTGTATATGAAGAGCCACCAGTACCAGCATACTTCACTGTGGAATGATTGACTGTGAATTGAACTTACAAATACTCACCTGAGTTTGATTGTGGTAATAGCAATAAATGAAGGACTACGAAACTGGTGGCTTTTTACTTGCGATGTCATCAAGATGCAGAAAAGCCTATGATGAAGGGTGGTAACCCGAAACGCATCAGGCTCTGCTGGCGCTGACTGCGTCTGTGTCTTCCCCTAACTGGAGTGTGTGAACAGGGAGTGCACTCCGCTTTTTGGGCACCTGTGGAACTTTATGTAATTCGGCCGCCCAGCCGAGGAGAGCACCGCCACACAACGGAGTGGTTCTGCCGCTGGTGTGTCAATTAGTGCTGCGGACCTGCTTTGCATAGAACTTGAACGGAGAAGAATCACGCAGAAGCAGTTGTGATTATATTTTATTATTGATGTCATTGCAGGTAGCCCACTTGGGTTGTATATGAAGAACCACCAGTACCAGCATACTTCACGGTGGAATGATTGACTGTGAATTGAACTTACAAATACTCACCTGAGTTTGATTGTGGTAATAGCAATGAATGAAGGACTACGAAACTGGTGGCTTTTTACTTGCGATGTTATCAAGATGCAGAAAAGCCTATGATGAAGGGTGGTAACCCGAAACGCATCAGGCTCTGCTGGCGCTGACCGCGTCTGTGTCTTCCCCTAACTGGAGTGTGTGAACAGGGAGTGCACTCCGCTTTTTGGGCACCTGTGGAACTTTATATATATATATATATATATATATATATATATATATTACCTAGTGGCGGTCGCCAGTAGGTATATATAGTTAGGACCTAGTTATCATAGGAAATTCCGAACATTCTATTGGGAATAACTTTGGCACCGATTGAGGGATCTGCGTGTAATTTTCCTTAAATTTGCCTCGCTGCGCTCCGCTCCTTCCCTGAAGGTTTCGGCGGGATTCATCAAGCGGGGGCCGAGAAAAAAGGGGGGTTCCAAATGTGTTTTCCCCATGTTAATTTCCATAAGGACATTCTGACAAGGCTACAGCTCGAACGGCTGAACGGAATTACACCATATTTGGCAAAATGGTAGGGACTGGTATGCAGCAGTGCCTTTTGTATGTTTGGTGAAAATCCATCCAGTAGTTCTTGAGAAAATTTAATTTGAAATTTTTCAAATGGCATTTTCTATGGGACCTTTAGACACGGCTACAGTCCGAACGGCTGAACGGAATTACACCAAACTTGGCAAAAGGTAGGGACAGGTATGCAGTAGTGCCTTTTCTTTATTTGGTGAAAATCCCTCCTGTAGTTGTTGAGAAAATTGAATTTAGCAAATTATATATCTATATGCGCTCAACATTCTATTGGAAATAGCTTTGGCGCCGATTGAGGAATCTGCGTGTAATTTTCCAGAATTTTGGCCAGCTCCGATCCGCTCCTTCCCTGAAGGTTTCGGGGGGATTCGTCAAGCGGGCGCCGAAAGGGGGGTCCCAAAACGTGTTTTCCCCATGTTAATTTCCATAGGGACCTTTAGACACGGCTACAGCCCGAACGGCTGAATGGAATTACACCAAACTTGGCAAAATGGTAGGGCCTGGTATGCACATGTGCCTTTGCTATGTTTGGCGAAAATCCCTCCAGTAGTTCTTAAGAAAATTGAATTTGAAAATTTTCAAATGCCATTTTCTATGGGACCTTTAGACACGGCTACAGCCCGAACGGCTGAACGGAATTACACCAAACTTGGCAAAATGGTAGGGACAGGTATGCAGTAGTGCCTTTTCTATATTTGGTGAAAATCCCTCCAGTAGTTGTTGAGAAAATTGAATTTGAGCAAATTATATATCTATATGCACTCACCGTATGCGCACCGTACGCGTGTAGTACACTTACCGTACGCGTATGTGCGCGTACCCTTACGTGCGCGAGCAAGTTTCTGATTGGCTGGCAGTCGACTGTCAACATTCCAAACTGTCCAAACCAGGAAGTGTTGGCCACCATCTTGCTTTTCAGAAGAACTGAGGCACAAGGGAGCCCAAAACAAGAGTGGAAAACATGAAAAGGGGGCAGGGTAGAGACCCCCCAACCCTCTAGCCCTTCTCAGGGGGTCCCAGAAGGACCCCCAAGAAAAAAAAAAAAAGAAAAATCGAAAAAATCGAGGGATACGCGTACTGTGCGCGTACCCCGCGATTTAAAAAAAATAAAAACTTTTTTGCACTTGGTGGTCCTTCTGGGACCCCCTGAGAAGGGCTAGGGGGTCAGGGGGTCTCTACTCTGCCTCCTTTTCGCGTTTTCCACTCTTGTGTTGTGCTCTCTTGTGCCTCACTTCTCCTGAGAAACAAGATGGCTGCTCAGGTAGTCCCAGAAGTATAATAGCATATATAAATGTTATCCGCTAATAGAATTAGCATTTACAAAACCTTTGAAATTTATTGAAAAAAATATAGGTTTCAAGCCTGATATAGTTAGGAATTAGCATTTAAAAAACCTTGCAAATTCACTGAAAAAACCATAGGTTTCAGGCCTAATATAGTTAGGAATTAGCATTTAAAAAATCTTGCAAATTCACTTAAAAAACCATAGGTTTCAGGCCTCATATAGTATTATAGTTAGGAATTAGCATTTAAAAAACCTTACAAATTCACTTAAAAAACCATAGGTTTCAGGCCTTATAACTATATTTCGCGCACCCGCAATCCACTGCTGATGATGTCACATATTACATCATTCATGACATGGTCAGTGACATCACTGATGACATCACTGATGACATCTCAAATGACATCACTGATGACATCTCAGTTGACATCACTGATCATATCACTGATGATATCATTCATGTGATAATACGATGCACCTCCTCACACTCTAATATAACCTTTGATACACCCAGTGTTAAATACAGACTACTATTCATGAAACCATTGACACACCAACACCAGTTACTTCATACGCACTCACTGATTCCTAGGTCTACACACACATTCACTCATTCACCCATAGAATCGCTCATACATACAGTCACTTATCAATACAACACTATCATATGCACTCATACACCTATACAGACACTCACACACTGCCACTCATCCATGGAGTTACTCACACACCTAGTCAGTCATGCAAAGAATCAATCACACTTCCATTTCCTCAACTATACAGTTATACACACAACACCTTACTTATTCAAACACATACTAACACATACTTACTCTCTTATACAATCACTGATACAAGTACACAATGATCCATAAAGCCACTCGCACATTCACTGGCTCTCATGTATAGTCATTTATATATGACAACTCTCACATGCACTGTGTTTTACATATGTACTTACTTGGACATGTAGCACTGAGATATCCATTCACTCACCAACACACCCATGCACACAGTCAACCCCCATATAGCTGTTTCCACATGCACTCTTGAACTCATACACCTAGTGCATCAACTGCTCACACATCTATGCACAGAGTCACACACCTCCCAGCCACCCACACACACACTCAGTCTCCCATTCAAATACTTGGGCAACCAATCAATAACCCATATAGCCACTCATGTAGCTACTGATCAACACGTGCAGCTGCTTACACAACAACAGACCTACTGATTCACACATTCAGACAGTTTAGTCACTAACCCATGCATTTAGTAAGACACATTTAATCACTCACTCATACAGTCAGTCACGCACCTACTAAATCCTTCATCCAGACACTTATACATCCACTCATTCTTCAATATGTAAAACATTTTAAACTTTACAGAAACACACAGCCACTGGATGATGTAATCAGTTATGTCATCAGTGATTTCAAATGAGATATCATCAGTGATGTCATCAGTGATGTCACTGACCATGTCATGAATGATGTAATATGTGACATCATCAGCAGTGGATTGCGGGCGTGCGAGTTATAGTGAGGCCAAGTAACTATAACGTGGAAATTTCAATGGTTTTGCATGAGTAAACTGTTCAGATAACTATAACTGGTGTGAAACCTATGGTTTTTTCAGTGAACTTCAAAGGTTTTTTAAATGCTAATTCCTAACTATAACGATTGTGAAACCTATGTTTTTTTTGTGAATTTCAATGGTTTTTTTAAATGCTAATTCCTAACTATAACGATTGTGAAACCTCTGGTTTTGTCACTAAATTTCAAAGGTTTTTTAAAAGCTAATTCCTTTCTATATCGAGTTTGTAACCTATGATTTAATTTTTTTTATTTGCTGTTTGTGTAAGTATTAATTATTAATAGTTTTTTTTATAATAATATTTTTCCAATGTTTTTTTTTTAATCATTTTTTCCTGGGGCGCTCAGGGTGCGCGCACCGGTACGCTCTACCGAGAGTGCACCGAGAGCGCTATTTCTGCATTCGTTTTAAAAAATATGTATGAAAAGTAAATAATAACGCAAGACATTTAGTACCATACTCTTAAAAGCAATATTTATAATTTACGAAATGAAAAATGAATTTCCATTTCCGTAAAGCTATCAAAACGTCACTCTTGCGCGCCGCGGAAGTGCCCCCGGAAGCGCCTACGTTTGCACCGTGTAAGCGCCCCCGGAAGTGCCTACGTTTGCGCCGCGTAAGTGCCCCCGGAAGCGCTCCAGTACGCGCATGTGACCTTAAAATAACTCTTTTCATTGGTTGCTAACAGTTTTTTTTTACAACTAATGGAAACCCCACCCTTTTCCTTCACTTCTTCTTTCACTTTGGTGAGAGCAAGACCTCTTTTTTTCTGTGCTAAGAATTTGTGGAGAGAATGGCTGCCAGAACATCCAGCAGCAGTGAGGACTTAAATTAATTCATCGAGGAAGAGCCTACTCAGCCGAAGGTGAAATAACATTTCGTCTGAATTTTTTTTTCTATACCGGACGGGCATAAAAAATTAAATGCACCAAAAGTTGAATGCAAAATCTGCCAACTTGTACTTTCCCGTGGAGACCCCCGAAAGAAGTACAGTTTTGGTAATTCAACTATGATTCGCCACGTAGAAAGGAGGCACCGCCTGAACCATGCCCAGGAGAGTGTTAGGGCTCAAGCACAAGAGGATCCCAGAGATGGGGCCTCTACATCAACCGGAGGACCAACAACATCGGTGAGGGGGCAATAGCAACAGCTGATTCCGAACATTCAGCCTGCTTTTAACAAAAGCGTTTTTAAAAGCAGAGACTGTGATCAGTTACTTTGCTATGGGGAACAAAGTGTTCTGCTCATGGTTCGAGCATTTGAGAACCATCGCTGCCGTTCCCAGCCCTAAATTTGTTTTTTTTTTGTTTTTGCTCCTGTTGAACAGTTTCCCATTCCCTGTTTTTGTTCGTGTTCTGAAAATGGAAAAAAGAAGAAAAAAAAAGTTCTTTTCAGAACTAACTCCAATTCTCATCAAAGAGCTGTGTTCTTAAAAAAATGAAAAAGAGTAAGTGAAGTGGAGTGCATTGATAAAGGAGAGGAAAATGAGTAAGAAAGCACAGAAAGGGACGAGAGGAGAAGGGAAGTGAAGTAGGGGGAGTGAAAGAAGGTGAGTGTGGGGAAGGAGAGTGAGGAGAAGGAGAGTGAACATGGGGAATGTGGATATGCTAAGAAAATGTAGTAAAGGAACGGGGGTGTGGAAGGGTAAGAAAATAGCAGTGATGTTTTGGAAAGAGTGGAGATACAGACTGGATAAAGACAAGTAAGTGTGAGACCAGGTAAGTAAGGCAGTGAAGAAGCAGAGAAAGTGAACGAAAAAATAAGAGTAGAAGACTGAAGGCCTCATTTATGAGGCTATGCGTCACTTTTACGCCACCGGGACGTCACTTTTTGTGACGCACCAGTGCTGTTAAAAATGCACATTATTGGTCATATTTACAAAGTGACGCATCTAGGTAGATGCGTCACTTTGTAAACCCCTGCGCCACATTATACCTACGTTAGGTGTAATGTATACAAAGGGGGTGTATTGACGCAAGAAAGGGTCGTAGAGGTGACGCAGTAAAATCTAAGAGATATCACTGCGTCACTTTTATGACGCTGTTGCGTCCAAATCTTGCGCCTGTATCACAGCAGGCGTAAGACTGATGTAGGCCCTTTCACATGGGCCAGGCCCCATGTGAAAGGATGCATTGCTGGAGTTGCATCATTTTTGTGACACACTCCAGCAATGCATCACTTTTGCGCTTACAGATACGTCTGAAATACTATTTTTTTTGTAATGTTTATGTTTGTGCCATTTTTAGAGCGCGCAAATACCTGGGGGTGTCTCGGCGCTAGAATACAGAACCATTGCTGAGGTGATAAGGTATGCTGGGAAGAGCCAAGTTTTTAGTTTCTTCCTGAAACTAAGGAGGGTTGGGGCGGTTTTGATGTGGAGGGGCAGTGTGTTCCAGAGTTTGGATGAAGAGATAGTGAAACACCTGTCACCCCAGTTAGCCTTTTTTGTTTGAGGGACTTTCAGCATATGTGCCGAGGAGGAGCGGAGTGTTCTTGGGTACTCAAGCGGGCAGAAAGCTGCTCTGAGGAACTGTGGACCCACGTTATTGACTGCCTTGTAAGTGATACACAGGGCCTTAAACATTATCCAGCTCCTGACCGGGAGCCAGTGTAATTGACGGATGTGAGAGGAAATGGTTTTGAATTTGGGAATGTTTAAGAGGACTCTGGCCGAGGCGTTCTGGACTAATTGGAGTTGGTTGATAACTTTTTTCTGAGCGTTCAATAGAAGAGCATTACAGTAATCGGTTTTAGAAAAAACCAATGTACTAACCAAGGTTCTGCCGGCCGATGATGGAAGGTAAGGGAGCAGTTTTTTGATTCTTTTTAGGATGTAAAAAGATGAGGAGACCACTGAATTGACGTGATGCTGAAATGTCAATTTGTCATCAAATATGACTCCAAGGTTACGAACCTTGGTAACGGGTTGAGGTGGGTCTCCTAACTCCGATGGCCACCAGTAAGGGGACCAGATGGGGTCCAACCTCCCGAATGTCATCACCTCTGTTTTGTCAGAGTTTAGTTTAAGACAATTAGATGACATCCAGGAGCTGATGGCCTTCATTCCTGTTTGAAAATTTGCTGCCACTGATGACCCGTTGTTGTGTACAGAAAGCACAAGTTGGGTGTCATTAGCATAGGTTGTCAGGGCGATTCCGTAAAATTTTATTACTCTTGCTAAGTCCGAAACATAAATGTTGAAAAGTGTCGGACTTAGCGAGGAGCCCTGAGGGACACCACAAGGGAGAGTGAAAGTCTGGGAAGTGAAGTTGGCCATTTTGACTGTTTGATGACGATCAGCTAGGAAGGATGCCAGGAGGTCTTTCGCTTTGTTTTTGACTCCTATAGCTGAGACACGGTCGATCAAAGTGACATGATCGACCGTGTCGAAAGCTGCAGAAAGATCTAGTAATATCAGTACCGCGGCTCCTCCCTTATCCAGGGTCGTTCTGATTTCGTCTGCTGCTTTAAGTAGCGCGGTTTCAGTTCCGTGGCCCCGTCTGAAGCCGAATTGGGTCTCATCTAATAAGTTATTTTTATCTATAAAATTAGATAGTTGCAGGTTCATCGCCTTTTCAAAAATCTTTGCTGGAAAGGGAAGACAGGCGATGGGTCAGTAGCTGGCAGGGAGAAGGGGATCGAGGGTAGGTTTTTTTAGGAGCGGCTTAATAATAGCCTCTTTCCAGACTGAGGGGTAAATGCCCGTTGCGAACATGGAATTGCAGATGGACGTCAAGATAGGAGAAATGGCTTCAGGAATTCGGTTAAGAATGGCAGGGGGACAAGGATCTAGAGAGGATCCTGATTTTGTACCCAGAATGAGTCGATGGACTTGTTCCTCCGTAACAGCTTCGAAGAACGGGAGGCAAGGTGTATCGATGTTAGAAGGAGAATTGATTGAGGTAACAGAGGGTGCGGGGGTAAAGGCTGAGAAAATATCAGTGACTTTTTCCTTGAAAAAATTTGCGAGAGAGTCGCAAAGGGATTGGGTTCCATTGAAGCAGGGGGAAGGTGGGTTGGGGAGATGAGTAACTACCTGAAACAGTTCTTTAGCTGAGTTTTTTGCCTGGGTGATCTGAGAGGAGTAGTAGGATGATTTTTCTGTAGTAATAAGATCTTTGTATATCGAGAGAGCGCTTTTGTAGGTAGTTTTTTCCGATTCGTTATAGTGGCGGCGCCAGCGTCTCTCGAGGTTTCTACACTGTTGACGCTGCAGTCAAAGGGATTCTGTGAACCATGGAGCTGAAGGGGAAAGTCTGGTGTGATGGCAGGCTTTGTTACATTTGGCTACATTTGGTTTTTTTTTGTCTCTGGTGGCCATCTTTGGGCTACATTGGGCTACATTGGGCTACATTTGGGCTCTAACATATATATAGCCCAATGTAGGCCAATATATATTTTTTTCAAAGTTAATTTTCGTAAAAACCACTTGAGCATATATCTTGAGACATAGCAAAGGCACATCAAGCTACCAGTCCCTACATCTTGCCAATTTTTTTTTGTATATATATATATTTTTTTTTGTCTTGGAGCGCACCGGGGAGCGTCCCATAAGCGCTAATATCGCGAACGAAAACATAATTGTGACGTATCGCGTAGCCGCGTCCGCGTGATACGCACGGCGTAAGCGCACCCGGAAGCACTCGAGCGAATACGATCGCGCAACGTAAGCGTCCGACGCGCTTACGCGACGCGCCCCGGGGCTCGTAGCGTAAGCGCGTCGGGTCATGTGACCTGAAAATAACACTTTTCATTGGTTAATAACATTTTTTTTTCACAAGTAGGGAAACACCCCACCCATTTCCCTCACAACCTGTTTGCTTTTGCTGAGACAACATCTCTTGTCTGTTCCTGCAAAAAAATCTAATTCAACCATGTCTGGTTCCCAGAACCCTTCCCAGGACCAGTCCTCAGACTCTTCGGATGGATTCCTGCCTGAGGCCCCCCCACAGAGAAAAGTGAAGGACCACTTCATATGGAAGTTTTTCTCTTTTCCAGAGGGGGAGAAAAAATGCAATGCAGCCAAAGTCACCTGTAAAATTTGTGACACTATCCTATCACGTGGGGATCACACCCGGAAGTATAGTTTCGGGAATGCTACTTTAATCAGGCATGTTGAGAGGAGGCACCCGATTAATTATGCACGGGAGAGCACCAGGGCCCTGGCTCGCAATCCACCATCCGATGGCCCCTCCACTTCCACCGGAGCTTCAACATCATCGGTGAGAGGAAGACCAGCAGTGATGATCCCAAATATTCAGCCTGTTTTTTCAGATATTACAATTCGTTGTAAGCAGTGTGATCAACTGCTCTGTTATGGGGAGCAGAGCATTGAGCTGATTGTTAGAAAGAGGGAGGAACACCGCTGTGCCCCTCAGCCCTAATTTTTCCCCTTTTTTTTTGCTCCTGTTGAGCAGTTTTGCATTCCCTAGTTTTGTTTTTGTTCTGAAAAAAATACCAAAAAAATTAAAAAACGTTCGGAAAAAGTAAAAAAAAATTAAAAACTAAAAAAGAAGAAAAAAAACAGTTCTTTTTAGAACTGCCTCCAATTCCTCAAAAAGAGCTATGGGCCAGATGTAGGTAAGTAACATTTACCGAATCTTAATTACCGAAAATTACCGAATTTTACCGATTCGGTAATCAAGATTCGGTAAATGTGAGGGGTTGGTATGTAGGGAATCCAGATGTTCCCTTTTACCGAATCGGTAAAATTCGGTATTTACCGATTCGGTAAATACCGAATTGGTAAAGCCTATTGATTCCTATGGGCTTCAAAGCCCATAGGAATCAATAGGCTTTACCGATTCGGTATTTACCGAATCGGTAAATACCGAATTTCACAAGGGTGCAGGGGGTGTCACTTTGACACCCCCTGGCACCCCCTAAACAGGCGTGGGTGCCATGTGGCAGGCATACATGCCCTAAGGGCAGGTCTGCCTGTCACATGGCATAGGTGTGCATGCACACATGTGCATGCACACCGGAATCGGTATTTTACCATGAGGTTTTATTTCATGGTAAAATACCGATTCTGTAAGGCCTCTGGGACTCAGAAGAGTCCCACCTACATATGTAAAATACCGAATCGGTATGAATACCGATTCGGTATTTTACAGATTCGGTAAATATACCGAATCGGTAAACAAGGTCCCCCTACATCTCATTGACCCATTTACCGACCGGTAAAGGCCACCTACATCGGGCCCTTAATTCCTTACATATTGTGTTGTTCTTTTTTTCAATGAATGTGTACTGCATAACTGTTTGGATGAAATGACCGAATGAAAGGGAGAAAGAGACTGATGGAACAAATGACAGAAGGGGAGTGAGTAAAGGTGAGTTGATTACAGTGAGGAATGCAAGGTGAGTAAGGGTGAGTGAAGGGGAAGTGACAGAGTGAGAGGATAGAGGGAGTGAGGGTGAGACAGAAGGAATGAGGGAAGAGGAGTGAGAAAGTGAGAGGAAGGAGGGAATGAGAGAAGGAGTGAGTGAAGTGGAGTAAGGTGAGTGAGAGAAGAGAAATTACTGAGGGAGCGAATGAAGGGAAGAGAGGGGAAGGGAAGTAAAGCAGGGGGACTGAAAGAAGGTGAGTGTGGGAGTGGAGTGAGAGGAAAACAACAATTTAATCCCCTTGCGCCACCTTTGCCTCACGTTTAACATGAGAAAAGGGACACAAAAGTGGCGCAAGTGGCTTGTAAATCTGCTCCTAAGTCTCTACATGTAGGTACTTAATAAAAAAAAACAACAAAAAGATTTTTTTTTAAAACAGCTAAATTTTTTTGAAACTGTCATTCTTTTTTTCCCCATGGTATGCTCCCCGGTACGCTCCCCGGTGCGCTCCCCGGTGGGCGTACCGGGCGATCCCCCCCGCGAAAAAAAAAAAAAAAAAAATTTTGTTTTGCCCCGCGGGGCCCTTTTTTGGCCCCCACATCAAACCTAGGGGGTCAGGGGGGGTTTACTCTGCCCCCTTTTGGTCATTTCCCCCTTTGTTTTTGCCACCTATTGTGTCTCGATTTTACCGAGACACAAGATGGCGGCCGCTTCGGACTGTTTCGAATGTTTACAGACACCCGAGAGCCAATCAGCTTTCCATGCGCAAGTCGCGTGGCGCGCCCGGAGCGCTCCCCGGTGCGCGTACCGGGGCGCTGCCATAGATATATATATATTTTTTTTTAACCTAAATTACTCAAAATCCACTGGAGAACATATCTTGAGACATAGCAAAGGCACATCGGGCTACCAGTCCCTACAATTTTGCCAAGTTTGGTGGAAATCCATTCAGCCGTTCGGGCTAAAAGTGAGTTCGACCGCCCTATGGAAATTAACATGGGGAAAACACGTTTTAGGACCCCCCTTTTATCTCGGACCCCGCTTGACGATTCCCCCCCAAACTTTCAGGGAAGGACCGGAGCTCGACGAGGCAAATTTGAGGAAATTTTCAGGCATTCCTCAATCGACGCCAAAGTTATTCACAATAGAATTTTGAGATTTTGCATTGAAAAAAATCCTAACTATAACTACCTACTGGCGACCGCCAGTAGGTAATATATATAATATATATATATATATATATATATATATATATATATATATATATATATATATATATATATATTACCTACTGGCGTCTCGCCAGTAGGTATATATAGTTAGGATTTTTTCCCTATGGAACTTTTGAAAATTCTATGTCTAATAACTTTGGCGTTTGTGGACGGAATCGGCTGAAATTTTCAGGAAAATGGCACATTTTGTTTCTGAGCAGCCCCTGAAAATATGGGGGGGTTTCGTCAAGGGGGGGCCGAGAAAAAAGGGGGGTCCCAAAACGCGTTTTTCCCATGTTAATTTCCATAGGGCCTTTGGCCTCACTTTTAGCTCGAACGGCTGAATGGATTTGCACGAAACTTGGCAAAATTGTAGGGACTGTTAGCCCGATGTGCCTTTGCTAGGTCTCAATATATGTGCTCCAGTGGATTTTGAGAAATTAACGTTCAAAACAAGATATATATCTGTAACAGCGCTCCGGGCTGCGCTCCGGTCCGCTTACTTTTCGCGAAACGGAACTTTGCGATGCGAAGCTGATTGGCTCCCCGGTGTCTGTCAACATTCTAAACAGTCCGGAGCGGCCGCCATCTTATCTCTCGGTAGGATCGAGAGAGAAGAAGAGGTGAAAAACGAAGGGGGAATTTAATGAAAGGGGGCAAGGTATACCCCTCTTGACCCCCTAGGAATGTTGTTGGGGTTATTAAAGGGTCCCGTGGGGAAAATAAAAAAAAAATTATTTTTCACGGTAGAAGCGCTTCCCGGGCCGCGAACTGGGCCGCAAACTGGTAGCGAAACGGGAATTCGCCATTTTGTGCTTCGTTTTAATTAAATTACTAGGTATAAGGGGGTGCGGGAGACGAATCCTAATCCCTTATGTTTTCTGAGGGTGGCTGAGGAGGCTCATATATGTTGATACATGTCTTCCAGCGGCTGTGCGTGAGCTTTTTTTTTTTTTGCTGCGTGACGTCTGTTAACGTTCGATTCGATGGAAATCAGGAAGTGTTGACCGCCAATTTGTCAGTGCGATAAAATATTTTGTTATAAATGAATCCTTATTGATAAACATTGTCTGCGCCATCTTGCCTTTTTTCCAATGCCACAATTTTGTCGTGCACGGCAGCCATTTTAGATGCCAGGCCGGTCCCAGGCTATCACCTAGCCCTGCGGATGTAGTTTATGGCCCCAGCTGTAGAGAATCCAGACATGCCAACCCTCCCGATTCAGGCGTGAGACTACTGATTTCAGTGCTAGTCTCCCGCCTCCCGATTTCTGCAAGCAAAAACCCGGGGGCATATTACCAACAACTAGCGATAATTTTTGTCTCTAACTTGTTTAGAGACAAAAATTATCGCCGCACATCGGCGATTTTTATCGCAGATAAACCTTGCTATTAGCAAGGTTTATCGCAAATGCGATAAAAAACGGCCGCAATGCATGAATATCGCTGAAAAGTCAGCGATATTCATGCATTATCGAGCAAATGCTCTTAGCCATGTTATCCACCTCCCATTGGATAACATGGCTAAGAACTGCTCAGGGCAGGTGTTAGCTTTTGGAGATATTCGCGCTTAGCGCGAATATCTCCAAAAGTTGGTAATAGGAGATAGCGATGTTAGGGACTGTTTCCAGTCGCTAACATCTTGGCACGCCCACTTTGCATCTCATTAGTGATAAATATCACTGACATGCAAAGCGGGGCCCAAGATGGTCGCTATCTCCTTTTAGCTGTCACTAACTGGTGTTAGCGACAGCTTGGTAATAGGGAGATCATTTTATCTCCGCTTTCTTGGCTTTTAAAGCCAAAAAAGCGGAGATAAACCCCCTTGATAATATGCCCCACGATTCCTCGGGGGTTTCAGCTGACAAGGCTTGGTATTGTGTTACGTGGTAATTCTTCCAGGAAACGTCAGAGGGTCGATGCAGGGGTTCTAGAAGGGGTGATAAACCATTTAAGCCTCATGAACAAGCGCATGGTCTTTTAAAGATCTGTGAAGTACTTGGGGCGGCGGTGTGTGTGTGTCCTCTTTCAGGAGCGGGCGGGGGGGGGGGGCACTGCCAGCAACTTGCCAGGCCAGGCAGTGTTCAACACTTGCATCACCCTTTCTCTGCCTGCTATTGCGCTCCATGCTTCGGAAAGGTAAGAAAAAGAACGTGCATTTGAGTTTGAAATGTCCGATCCCGTAGCAGTACACTTGCAAAGCCCACACATGACAATAACCCGATTCAAGGCCCCATTCACCCGATTTTTAAAAAATATATAGCACTCCAACAAAGTAGGATTATAACACTTTATTAACTTTTAAATATAACGAACGGAACAAAAACTGTAAAAACATTTAAACATTTTTGACAAAAAAAAGCAACAATGGTCAGAAGCTGTCTTTTGTGCGAATAGTCCCAAGGCAGCACAACGTGCTGAGTTCTGGACGGCACCCAGGTGATGTCACCTGGGTGCCGCACTGGTTTTTGGGATCCTACAATGCAGCTCAGAAAAACAGCGTGGGGCGTCCGGGGTGGTGCGGGGGGAGGCCTCGTCAGTAGCGGTCTGTTGTGCGAATAGTCCCAAGGCAGCAGAACGCGCTGAGATGTGGATGGCACCCAGGTGATGTCCAGTAAACTGCCGCACTGGTTTTGGTATCCTACAATGCTGCTCCGAAAATTGGCGTGGGGTGGCCCGGGGGGGCGTGGGGGAGGCGGCGTGAACGGGCCTCCCCAGGTGGCGGCCATCCAGCTGAGTTGCGCCCGCTCTTGCGGCTACAGTGTCTCGCTCACCATGTAGTTGAGTTGCTCCCACTCTTGCAGTGCAGCGATAGGCGGGTGCCACAGGACTCTTAAAATGGCGGACGGCTCTTCGGTTTTGGGCCTGGTCCACTAAAATGGCCCTGGGACACCTTGGAACTCGGACGCTTGCCTGCTAGGGCTTGGGCTCCATTCTCGAAAGCGTCCCCTCAGCCGTGAAGATTCTACAAAAGTCTTGGGGGCCCTCGACTCCTGCAGGCTTCCGGTGGGGAGCGGCTGCCATGATTGCTCGCGGAATGACCACGACGGAGCCACGAGATGGTGGTGCTCTCATGCTGACGCCAGCTTCAGTCTGAATCATCCAGAAACAAGGTGGGGCTTTCATCGTTTGGGAAAAAAAAATGTTCTAAACCAATGAAAAGTGTTATTTTTAGGTCATATGACCAAGCCTTCCATCTTTAGGAAACCAAAAGTAAAATGAACCAATGAAAAGTTTTATAAACAAGTCACATGACCTGTTATGCGGCAAAGGGCTACAAAAAGCGTAGAAAATCCGTTGGCACGTGAGGCGGCGTCAGTAGCGGACCGATGTGCGAATAGGCCGAAGGCAGCACAACGCGCCGAGATCCGGATGGCACCGAGGTGGTGTCCAGCAAGTTGCCGCACTGGTGTGGCCATCCTACAATGCTGCGCCGAAAGTCGGCGTGGGGCGCCCCATTGGCCTGTGAGGTCGCGTCAGTCAGTGGGGGCTGTGCGTCTCCCCCAAGATGGAGGCTCCTCGGCTGCAGTGGAGCGCCCCTTAGCGTTTCACTCGCCGTCCAACTGAGTTGCGTCCGCACTTGCGGCTACAGTAGGCCGAAGGCAGCACAACGCGCCGAGATCCGGATGGCACCGAGGTGGTGTCCAGCAAAATTGCCGCACTGGTGTGGCCATCCTACAATGCTGCGCCGAAAGACGGCGTGTCCAGCTGAGTTCCGGTCACTCTTGCGGTACAGTGACTCGAACGCGCCGAGATCCGGATGGCACCGAGGTGGTGTCTAGCAAGTTGCCGCACTGGTGTGGCCATCCTACAATGCTGCGCCGAAAGTCGGCGTGGGGTGCCCCGTTGGCTTATGAGGTGATGTCAGTAGTGGACCGATGTGTGAATAGGTCGGAACCAGCACAAGGCGCCCTGCACTGTTGAGCCTTTTTCAATGCCTGTTTTTTGTTGTTTCCCCTCCATCAAAAACAAAAAAAATATATAAAACTGTGTAAAAATACAAAAAAATCAAAAAATGTTTAGAAAAGCAGTGCTTGTAAGACTGTCTGAAGCTTATTTGCACCTGCTGCAGCTTCACTATTGCCCTGGTGTGGCCAAAGGTCGCACATGACATAGGCGGCCGGCTCCCGAGGTCCGGCGGAACTTTTTTCCTTTTCCTTTTTGCTTCTTGTCCCACAATCCGTTTCATCTGAAGACACGACCAGGTCCCTGAATGTGTGCAGGGGGACGTTATTGATTGAATCAAAATGGCGGCTTGACACAAAGCTGACTCAAGCGTTGCTGTTGATGCTATACAGACAAAAATTGGTTTTCAGTTTGTACATTCTTCAGGATTTTTTTTTCCATCCAAGGCTGATTGAGAGTTTGTAGAAAAATGGCTTCAGATTTTCCACATACTACTCTTCAACATTCTTCCTAAATGTAACAATGTGAGACTCACTAGGAGAACGGCTGTTTATCTTTCCTTTCAAAATGCTGCCAACAATATTTTCTGAATGGAAGACACCATCTTGTAGCATAAAGGGCCGAAAGGGGTTCTGGTCTGGCCGATGGTTGGTGGAGACATTTTGACTATATCTTGGACCTGCCCGGCCTCGCCCAAAACGGCGCCGGTATAAATGGGACTCGTAACTCCTTGTTGTGTACTGGTTGAACAACCTTGATATCACGAGATATGAATGCAGTTTTGATGCTCATGGCGGGCGGGGACGAGAATTGATTGAATATTTCGACATCCCTATTGATATTAAGTTCTGATGTGTTATTGATTACTGTACTATTGAAAGTTCGAATTAACGTCACCCATGGTACTTGCACGCAAATGTATATCTAGATAACTTTTTTGTAAGTGGCCCTGTCGTATTTTAATTACAAAATGTACGTCCACCGATTCCGCAACTGTTAGACACCTTAGTTCTTGCAACCTAATGGCTCGCTCGTTACGTTCCTCTATAATGTAAATGTCTCCTCATCATATACGATTTCAGTTTGCTCCGTGGCCGGCCCACGTGGTTATAGGCCCGTATTTGTATACTGACATTTTCACAATAAAGGTTTTTAAAACAAAACATGGTAGTAGTATTTACATTGGTAAAGTTTTTACTTTTAGTCACTGTTTTCGAATCAGTAAAAGGCAAGTGAAATAAAGCAGTCCAATTACATGACGGATAAAAGGTATAATATGTAGGAACGCAGTAAAGATAAATGGTCAAGGGCAGTTGTGTTTTCCACTCCTGCAACATAAAGTGATCGATAAGAATCTGACAATCAGGCGTATCGGCGACTAAGACAGCAGGCCGAGTCTCTTTTACTCAACGGCTCCGTCATGGAACGAAGAAACGCCCTTTTTCTCGAAAAAGGAATATATTTTACTTGCAGGACAGTTGTAAATTTTCCGGGAAAGTACATTAGCCTGGAATATTATAACATATATGTTTTAAAAAAAAAAGTTGGAAATCAATAAAAAGCGTATTTTTTAGGTCATATGACCAAGCTTTTCATTATTAAAATAACAAAAGTAAAATGAACCAATAAAAAGTTTTATTAACAAGTCACATGACCTGTTATGCTTACATTACGCGCTGCGCGCCGCGCCCCGGATCACTTCCGGGTGCGCTAACGCGGCGTGTCATATAACGCATTACGCGACAACGTAGGTCAAGAATATAGTCAAAATGTCTCCATCAACCAGCGTTCGGAACACAACCCCTTTCAGCAGTCCAAAAAGTTCTGTAAAATGACAACAGAGGGGACAGGCAACAAGAACCATCAGTCAAAGAGGGGAGGGCAAGTTCTTCTCTACCGGGTCATGTTGGGGCGCTACCGGAACTGATCGAATTGGTAGTTTACAGTGTTTCTGGATGTTTCAGACTAAAGCTGGCGTCAGCATGAGAGCACTACCATCTCGTAGGTCCGTCGTGGCCATTCCACGAGTAAACATGGCAGCCGCTCCCCACAAGAAGCCTGCGGGAGTCGGGGGCCCCCAAGACTTTTGTAGAATCTTCACGGCTGAGGGGACGCTTTCGAGAATGGGACCCAAGCCCTATCAGGGAAGCGTCCGAGTTCCAAGGTGTCCCAGGGCCATTTTAGTGGACCATGCCCAAATCTGAAGAGCCGGCCGCCATTTTGAGAGTCCTGTGGCAGTCGCTTATCGTTGCATCGCAAGAGCGGGAGCAACTCAACTACATGGTGAGCGAGACGCTGTAGTCGCAAGAGCGGGCGGTAAACAGCTGAATGGCGGAAGAGGCACAGTGTAGCAAAAGCGGCCGGAATGGCAACTAAAACGGTAAAGGGGCGCCCCACTACAGCGTGTCTTCAGGTCAAACGGATTGTGGGACAAGGTCCAGAATAGTAGAGTCATCAAAAGGTAAAAAGTTCCGCCGGACCCCGGGAGCCGGCCGCCTATGTCGGGGGCGATCTCAGGCTAAACCGGTGCTATAAGACTTGGGGAGGGGGTCGGAGCCAAGCGTCTTCTCCGAGTCCGTGCCATCACACCGCCCCTCGGGGGCCTCCGTCAAGCGGTTTAGGGAGGTACCATATCACATTGTTTTCAAATGCAGTCAGGTCCACAAACAACACTCACTTACTTTGAGAATAGTGAAGCTGCAGTAGGTGGAAATAAGCTTCAGACAGTGTTACAAGCGCTGCTCAGAACTCTGAACTATGGCACCCAACATCCAGAACTTATACCATTTGAGAATGGCAGTGACATTGAAGCAACTCAGGGACCAAAACCATTAACGTACTTTCACGTATGAAAATCTTACTTGGGGAGGGGGCAGGAGCGAAGCGCCCCCTCCCAGTCCGCGCCACCACACCGTATGTTGAAAATCTGAAGCCATCGTTCTACAAACTCAACCAACCTTGGATGGAAAAATCTAGAAAAATGTACAAACTGAAAACCAGTTTTGGTCTGCATAGCATCAGTAGCAACACTTGCTATCAGAGTGCATGAGTTTCATGCTCGATCGATTGAGCTAGCCGGATCGGGCAATAAAAAGTATAAAATAGTTATGTAAATAGTTATTTAATAAAATGTTTTACCCTGTTTCTTTGCTGGTGTGTTGTATATATTTTTAATATTTGCATAGGGTTTGTCGTTATTTTGGGCGGGTTGGGTGACGGAGCCGAACTGTCTTGCAGCCCTCATGGTGTGGAGCTCAGTTCATCTCACTATTTTCGTATTTCTCATGAAGGGTTGTTCCTAATATTTCTATTTTAGCGAGGTCAAAAAGAGATCCAATTAGTGGCCTACTGATTTTGCTCGATTAATTTTATTTTTTTACACGATTTTTCACGATTTTTCACTATCTGCAAAGACTAAACAGAGTATTGCGACTTTGTGCTTGTTTGTAAATAGAGAATGAACCAAAGAGAATCAATTGTAAAACAGTAAATGCTTGGATAACAATCAATCAAATGGAGAGACAAGCAGGCACGACGGATTACAACAGGGGTAAAGGCCTGCGTTAACTACTCTTCACTATCTGCAAAGAGAGAGTACTACTAAGAGAAAAGAGGGGAGGGGTGCAGCGTTCAAAGCACATCAGCGTGCATAAACACGAAAAAGTTTTTACCTATCACGTACTTGACATTTTACAGCTTTTGATATTTGCTATTAAAAAACCAATGAAATTCACTGAAAAAAACATAGGTTATAGGCCATATATAGTTAGGAATTTGCATTTACAAAACCTTGAAAATTCACTGAAAAAACCATTGGTTATAGACCATATATAGTTAGGGATTAGCCTTTTCAAAACCTTATTTTACTCACACAAAACCATTGAAATTTCATATATAGTTAGTTCCACTAACTATATATCGCGCACCCGCAATCCACTGCTGATGATGTCACATATTACATCATTCATGACATGGTTAGTGACATCACTGATGACATCACTGATGACATCTCAAATGACATCACTGATGACATCTCAAATGACATCACTGATGACATCTCAAATGACATCACTAATAAAATCACTGATAACATCTCATTTGACATGACTGATCACATCACTGATGATATCTTTCATGTGATAATACCATGAACCTCTTCAGACTCTAATATAACCTTAGATACAATCAGTGTAAACAGACAGTCACAGACTGTCACTCATCCATGGAGTTACTCACACACCTAGTCAGTTATGCAAAAAATCAATCACACCTCCATTTTCTCAACTATACAGTTATACACACCTTACTTATTCAAACATATACTAACACATATTTACTTTACTCTCTTATACAATCCCTGATACATGTTCACAATGATCCATACAGCCACTCACACATTCACTGGCTCTTATGCACAGTTATTTATATATGTCAACTCTCACATGTACTGTGTTTTACATATGTACTTACTTTGACATGTAGCACTGAGATATCCATTCACTCACTAATACACTCATGCACAGTCAACCGCCCATACAGCTGTTTCCACATGCACTTTTGAACCCATACATATAGTGAATCAACTACTCACACATCTATGTACAGAGTCACACACCTCCCAGCCACCCATACACACACACTCAGTTTCCCATACAAATACTTGGACAACCAATGAATAACCCATACAGTTACTCATATAGCTACTGATCAACATATGCAGCAGTTTGTAGAACAACAGATATAATGATGCACAAATTAAAACAGTTTAGTCACTAACCCATGCACTCAGTGAGACACATTTAATCACTCACTCATACAGTCAGTCATGCACCTACTAAATCCTTCATCCAGACACTTATACATCCACTCATTCTTCAATATGTAAGACATATTTTAACTTTACAGAAACATACAGTCACTGGATGTTGTCATCAGTGATGTCATCAGTGATGTCATTTGAGATGTCATCAGTGATGTCATCAGTGATGTCACTAACCATGTCATGAATGATGTAATATGTGACATCATCAGCAGTGGATTGCGGGTGCGCGATATATAGTTAGTGGAACTAACTATTTATGAAATTTCAATGGTTTTGTGTGAGTAAAATAAGGTTTTGAAAAGGCTAATCCCTAACTATATATGGTCTATAACCAATGGTTTTTTCAGTGAATTTTCAAGGTTTTGTAAATGCGAATTCCTAACTATATATGGCCTATAACCTATGGCTTTTTCAGTGAATATATATATATATATATGATAGTGATGTCATCAGTGATGTCATTTGAGATGTCATCAGTGATGTCACTGACCACGTCATGAATGACCTAATATGTGACATCATCAGCAGGGGATTGCGGGTGAGCGAAATATAGTTAGTACAACTAACTATGTAGGAGCAATTTCAATGGTTTTGTATGAGTGAAATGTCCAACTAACTATAACACCCCTAAAACTTATAGTTTTTTGAGTGAATTTCAAAGGTTTTTTAAAAGCTAGTTCCTAACTATATAAGGCCTGAAACCTATGGTTTTTTCAGTGAATTTCAAAGGTTTTTTAAATGCGAATTCCTAACTATATAAGGCCTGAAACCTGCGTTTTTTTCAGTGAATTTGCAAGGTTTTTTAAATGCTAATTCCTAACTATATAAGGCCTGAAACCTGTGGTTTTTTCAGTGAATTTGCAAGGTTTTTTAAATGCTAATTCCTAACTATATAAGGCCTGAAACCTATGTTTTTTTCAGTGAATTTGTAAGGTTTTTTAAAAGCTAATTCCTAACTATATAAGGCCTAAAACCTATAGTTTTTTCGGTGAATTTCAAAGGTTTTTTAAATGTGAAATCCTAACTATATAAGGCCTGAAACCTATGTTTTTTTCAGTGAATTTGCAAGGTTTTTTAAATGCTAATTCCTAACTATATAAGGCCTGAAACCTGTGGTTTTTTCAGTGAATTTGCAAGGTTTTTTAAATGCTAATTCCTAACTATATCAGGCCTGAAACCTATGGTTTTTTCAATGAATTTGCAAGGTTTTTTAAATGCTAATTCCTAACTATATAAGGCCTGAAACCTATGGTTTTGTAAGTGAATGTGCAAGGTTTTTTAAATGCTAATTCCTAACTATATAAGAACTGAAACCTATGTTTTTTCAGTGAATTTGCAAGGTTTTTTAAATGCTAATTCATAACTATATAAGGCCTGAAACCTATGTTTTTTTCAATGAATTTCAAAGTTTTTTTTAAAGCTAATTCCTAACTATATAGGGTTGAAACCTATGATTTTTTAATGAATTTCAATGGTTTTTAAAATGCTAATTCCTAACTGTATCAGGCCTGAAACCTATGGTTTTTTCATTTAATTTCAAAGGTTTGTTAAATGACAATTTTTAAATGTATTAATTGTTATTTTTTTATATTGATTTACTAAATTTTTGCAGGCAGGTGTTCAGAGTGCACGCCCCCTTTTTACAACACTGTGCAGCGCAACCCCTGGCGCGTTTGCAGAGGAGGAACTAATTCCCCTTGCATACTGCGGGTCCCTGGGGGGCAACTAGCCCACCAGGAGCCTCCAGTATAAGCCAGTGGGCTGCATTGCAGAGAGGTGTAATGAGGCCACACCCTTTTTTACACCTATCTGCAACGCAGCCCCCGGGCATGTTTGCAGAGGGGGAACTAATTCACCTTGCATACTGAGGGTCCCTGGGGGCAACTAACCCACCAGCATCCTCCAGTATGCGCCAGGAGGCTGCTTTGCTTTGCCCCAGAGGGTGGCGGTGTGGGGGGGATTGGGCACCCCCAACACTTCTTTATCACTCTGCCCCCGTGATTAGGTCCCCCTTGGGGGTAATTTTTAAATAAACATACCAGGATTTTTTTTTTTTATTGGTACTTAGGGGTCCTTGTGGGACCCCCTGAGCAGTCCTAGGGGGTCAGAGTGCTTCTACCCTGCCCCCTTTTTGTTCTACACATTTGTTTTTCTGCTTTCTTGTGCCTCAGTCTACCTAGCACAAGATGAATGCCAACACTTCCTGGTTAGAAGTGTTGACAGCCAATGAGCATGCTTCTTTCCTGTGAAAGGCATGCTGATTGGCTGCCACTGTCTGTCAACACTCTAAACCAGGAAGTGTTTGCAGCCATATTGTGCGTCCGTAGAACCAAGGCACAAGAAAGCAGTGAAACAAAGGTGCAAAACATGCAAAGGGGACAGGGTAGAAGCACCCTGAGCCCCAGGCCTGCTCAGGGGGTCCCACAAGGACCCCCAGGCCCCCCCATTTTTTTTTGAGGGGGGAAAAATCACGGTGCGCGCACACCGTACGCACACCGTACGTGTACGTTGCGTGCACACCCACAATTTTTCAAACCCTGCCCCCTTTTTGAGTTCTACACGTTTGTAGTTCTGCTTTCCTGTGCCTCACTATACCGAGGCACAAGATGGCTGCCAACAATTTCTGTTTTGGAGTGTTGACAGACAGTGGAGTGGTGTGGCTCACTGGTTAGAGGCGGCAGACCCGAGAGCAGAGGACGGCCTGGGACCAGGGTTCAATTCCCGACGCGGCAGGGTCGTGGACCAGGGTCCGCAGACTCGATAATTCTCATCTCAGTACCTACTCTAACCAGGGATCACACTCGGCAACTCTGGGCATTAGCTTGCCTCATCTCCACAACGGCCCCCCACATACGCCGGGGATGCCTGGTTTCACCTTGGAGATACCCAGTAGGGACCATCTCACAGGGAAAGCCAGGACGGGTTCCCCAGCAGTCTATTGCGCAGAGATACTCCTTCGGGAGTCGATTCTAGCGCATTACAAACCCACAATTAAAGTGGCAGCCAATCAGCATGCAGCTCGTACTCGGGAAGGTACAGAGTACAGTAAGCTTACAGTGCACGCACGGTGCAATGCCTATAGATAGATATATTTTTTAAATCCGATTTTCTCAACAACTACTGGAGCGATTCACACCATTTAAACAAAAGGCTCTACTGCGTACCGGTCTCTACCATTTTGCCAAGTTTGGTGTAATTCCGTTCATCGGTTCGGGCTGTAGCCTTGTCTAGATGTCCTATGGAATATTGCATGGGGAAAACATGTTTTGGGACCACCTTTTTTGTCGACCCCCGCTTCACGAATCCCCCTGAAACTTTCTGGGAAGGAGCGCAGCGTAACGGGCCATCTTCTTTGAGAAAATCGCGTACTTTCATTAACCGGCCCAAAGTTATTCCCAATAGAATGTTGCGGATTTCCTATGGAAACTAGGTCCTAACTATATATACCTACTGGCGACCGCCAGTAGGTAATATATATAAAATATATGTATATATATATATATATATATAAAGGCTCTATACTTACCTGCAAAATACTTACGTTTTTGTTGTAAAGGCATGTGAAGTACAATTTTGTTTAGTAAAGGCATGTGTGGTAATGGGATATGCGTTTTAATGGAGGCGTTGTAAAGGAATGCATGGTAATGGGGTGCCTGGTTCCATCATATATCCCTCAGAAACATGAATAGAAAAATACTTGATTACACAAGCGCCATCTGCAGCTTGTTTTGCGATTTCTTTTCAGGAAAAATCTTTTTTCATAATCTACGGCCACATGCATCAAGGTATTTAGGAATCGCAAACTGTGCGATTCGGTAAAATCGGCCGTTTGCGATTCCTAAATACCTTTTTAGTATGCATCAATCATTTTTGGGAAAATCGCTATTTTTAGCGATTTCCAAAAATGCGATTGCTTCTAAGGAATCTCAAATTTGCGATTCCTTAAAAGCAATGCATGATTGTTTTTAAAATTGCGAATTCGCAATTAGGGGGGGGCAAATTACCACGAGGGTGAACCTCGTGGTAATTTGCAAAAAAGGTTTAAAATGCTCAAATTAGCATTTGAAACACTGTCATGTTACAGACACACATGTCCTTAGGACATGTGTGTGTGAAACATCCATTTTAAAATACATTTCAGGGGTTCAGGGGGGGTCCTTTGGACCCCCCTCCTGCACCCATGGAATGCATTAACGTTTTGTGAATTCCAATTTGCGAACGCAAATTGAAATTCGCATAATATTTGCAATTCGGTAAAAATTTTGATTTTTACCGAATCGCAAATTTTATGCAATTTCAACCATGCATTCCTTATTTGCGATTCCTTATTTGCGATTCCCTAAAAATCACAAATAAGGAATCGCAAAAACGGACTTTGATGCATGTGGCCGCTAGCTCTCAAAACCTAGTAATTTAATTTAATTTAATTTAAAATCTTATATAGCGCGCAGCTACCCTAGGGCATCCCGGCGCTTCAAGACAGCATCAGATGGTAAAGGGCTTG